>NC_134528.1:529343-531843 GCF_027942865.1 Odontesthes bonariensis | reverse complement strand
CGAACACAGCCTTTGTTTGTTTCCAAGTGAACGAGAAATACTGGTCCTCACTTTGTGAGTCGGTCCTTACTCAGCATTAAGTGCGAGAATGTGTGTGTGTGTGTTTCTGTATGTGTTTCTGTGTGTGCGTGTGTATGTGTGTGTGTATGTGTGTGTGTGTTTCTGTATGTGTTTCTGTGTGTGCGTGTGTATGTGTGTGTGTATGTGTGTGTGTGTTTCTGTATGTGTGTGTGTGTGTGTGTGTTTCTGTATGTGTTTCTGTGTGTGCGTGTGTATGTGTGTGTGTATGTGTGTGTGTGTTTCTGTATGTGTGTGTGTGTGTGTGTGTTTCTGTATGTGTTTCTGTGTGTGTGTGTGTGTGTGTGTGTTTCTGTATGTGTTTCTGTGTGTGCGTGTGTATGTGTGTGTGTATGTGTGTGTGTGTTTCTGTATGTGTTTCTGTGTGTGCGTGTGTATGTGTGTGTGTATGTGTGTGTGTGTTTCTGTATGTGTGTGTGTGTGTGTGTGTTTCTGTATGTGTTTCTGTGTGTGTGTGTGTGTGTGTGTGTTTCTGTATGTGTGTGTGTGTGTGTGTGTTTCTGTATGTGTTTCTGTATGTGTGTGTGTGTGTGTGTGTTTCTGTATGTGTTTCTGTGTGTGCGTGTGTATGTGTTTCTGTATGTGTGCGTGTGTGCGTGTGTGCGTGTGTGTGTGCGTGTGTGGGTCGTACTTGGCCAGCCCCTCCAGAACCGCAGGAAGCAGAACTGATTTCTGAGCTTTCTTTAGAATCCTGAAGTAGACGAGGAAGACGATGTTGAGGGTCTCTGTGTGCTGAGGAGGAAGAAGAAGAAGAGGAAGAAGAAGAGTTTTGCTTCCTGACTCCCATCTTTCCAGTTAATTCCAGTTCCTGAGCTTTATTCTCACCAGTTTGGTCTTCTTGTCTTTGCTCTCTGAAGCTTCGGCCTCCAGCAGTTCCTTCTCCAGCACTTCCTCCGCCTTCTTCCACTGCGAACACACACATGCACACAGAAACATATCATGTAAGCATCATGTAAGCATCATGTAAGCATCATGTTAACATGTTAGCATCATGTAAGCATCATGTTAACATCATGTTAGCATGTTAGCATCATGTTAGCATCATATAAGCATCATGTTAACATGTTAGCATCATGTTAGAATCATGTTAACATCATGTTAGCATGTTAGAATCATGTTAACATCATGTTAACATCATGTTAGCATCATGTAAGCATCATGTTAACATGTTAGCATCATGTAAGCATCATGTAAGCATCATGTAAGCATCATGTTAGCATCATGTTAGCATCATGTTAACATCATGTTAACATCATGTTAGCATGTTAGAATCATGTTAGCATCATGTAAGCATCATGTTAACATGTTAGCATCATGTTAGAATCATGTTAACATCATGTTAGCATGTTAGAATCATGTTAACATCATGTTAGCATCATGTTAGCATCATGTTAGCATGTTAGAATCATGTTAACATTAATGAATCAACTCCCTCAGAGGCAGAGGAGGAGTGGCAGCTATCTTCAGATCAGGGTTACTAATCAGTCCCAGACCCAAGATTAGTTTGAGCTCTTTTGAATCTGTGATTCTCAGTTTTTCCCAAAGTGGAAATCACAGAAACCTCTTGTGTTTGTTGTTGTGTATGCGCTAGACTTTAATGTTTGGCGCTTTATAAATAAAAATGAATTGAATGGATGTTCAGAAACGCTGCTTTACCTTCCTCTGCATCCTGGACAGGTTCTTCTTCTTCTCTTTGTGTGTCATGAACTTCTTCTTTGGTGCCGTGGACTCCAGATCCTTCTTCAGCTCCACCTCCTTTATCCTCAGACTGAGCAGAGTTCTCAGCACCTGAGGCACAGGAAGGTCAGAGGTCAGAAGCACAGGAAGGTCAGAGGTCAGAGGCACAGGAAGGTCAGAGGTCAGAAGCTTTCAGAAGGACAGGTCCAGCACAGGAAGGTCAGAGGTCAGAGGCACAGGAAGGTCAGAGATCAGAGGCACAGGAATGTCAGAGGTCAGAGGCACAAGAAGGTCAGAGGTCAGAGGCACAGGAAGGTCAGAGGTCAGAAGCACAGGAAGGTCAGAGGCACAGGAAGGTCAGAGGCACAGGAAGGTCAGAGGTCAGAGGCACAGGAAGGTCAGAGGTCCAGAATCCTGGGACACCACCAGGTTCAGGAGAGTCCGGGTCCTCACCTCAGGTCTGACGCTGTAGTTCAGGCTCTTCACCAGGCCGGAGATGACCCGCACGGTGGCCAGAGAGGCTCCGCCCACTTTGTCCAGCTGGAAGAGCTTCCTGAACGCATCACAGCACATGTCCGACACCTGAAAGAGACACTGAACGCGTCACATACCTAACAAGTGTAACTGACCCCTGTAGCGGACGCCTGAACGCTGCACGCTCACCTTCCTGCTGGCGTCGTTCATCAGCGGCGCCAGGATGACGATGATGTTGTTGTGGAAGTTGAAGTGCGACGTGGCGAGCAGC